>NC_138577.1:12609622-12653706 GCF_964289735.1 Phaethon aethereus | reverse complement strand
AGATGAAGGTGAGGGCACACTGGGGTGCCAGCCCTTCCTGCTGCAGGGGTGTACAGTGGGTGGGTGGATCGGGGCTGGGACCCCTTGTCCCTCTCTGTGCTGGGAACGGCACCCAAGGAGCAGTACTGGGGGCGGGGAGGGTCTCACCCTCCCCTCTGCCCCCCAGGGCAAAGGGAAGATGCGGACGTACTGGCTGCTGGGCGAGAGGAAAGACCCCAAAGTCATCTGAGCCCAGCGGCAGTGGTGAAGCCCCCAACCCCGATGGGGCCACCATGCTTCCCAGCGCCTGGTCCCCCAGGATGCACCGGCACCCTCCCATCACTGCCGCCCCCACCACCACCACAGCCTCCCTGCTTCAGCAGGGCTCAGGCACAGGGGGCCAGTGGCCATGGCAGCGCCTGCCCCTCTCCATCGGCACCAGCAAAGCCCACCTCCCCCCGCAGCCTCTGCTGGAGAGGGGGAACCGGCCCAAATCCAGCCTGGGGAGGACCCCATATCCCCCCACCCCCTGGGGTCCTGCCACCCCTGCCCTCTCCCCCGCGGCTCAGCTGGCTCTGAGCCTCTCCCGGGGCCTGGCTGCCCCGCAGGGCACTCCGCCATCTCTTTTCCGTACCTGACTCCCCGCAAAAGTTGCGCCCACGTCACCCCCTCGTGGGGCAGGGATGTGGGGAAACAGGGCCTTCTGCTGGGATTGACCCCTTGGCCAGGGCAGGCTTCAATGCCGTGGCTCCCTCCCTCCCCAATCTCCCCCTCCCCTGTATATAGCCCCCCCCCCGCCCTGGGTCATGTAAATACGCCCCCCCCCCCCAGGTGTAAATATAGGAGTCACTTCAAACTATTTTGTTGAAATACAAACTTCCCCAAATCCCTCCATCCCCTGACCTCTGCTTCGCTCTGCCCTGGAGCACTGGGGGCGGGGGGTGTGGGCAAGACGACCCCAACATCGAACTCAGCATCCCAGAGGGATAGTTCCCTTCCATTATACTCCGGGGTCCGGCTGCAGCGCGGGGTGGGGGTCCAGGCACGGGGAGCTGGTGCAGGGTGGCTGCAGTGGTGGCTGGCAAGGGCTCGGGGCGTTGCTGGGAAGGCAGGGCTGCCGCAGCGGGGTTTGCTTTGGCGTGAGGGCTGCAGTGCGTTCCTCTGAGCTCATGCTCTGGCCGCGCTGCCGCCGCCTCTTACTGGAACCCACCTGTGCCTGGGGATGGGGCCCATGTGTCGCCCGCTGTGGGTGTCAGGAGAGGGCATGTCCCAGGGGACAGGGCTATGCCAGGGGCTCTCCCTCCCTGCCCAAGGAGGGAGGTTTGGGGCCGTAGGACATTTTGGGGCAGCAGTGACTTGCAGAGGGGCTGCAGTGTCCCCACACCTGTGCTGCATGGCCCCACAGGGAGCTGGATGCCAGGGACATGGTGTTCCCCCTCCAAATGCCCAACCTGAGGACAACCGTGGGGCAGCAAGGATGGTGGGACCACCTGTGTCCCACTGCTTTTTATTGCTTGTGGAGCCAGAGCCGGCTGCTCAAGGGGGCACAGAGCAGGGGCTGCTCTAGGTAGTTGATGATGGGAGTGGAGAAGGCTGCGTTCCTCCGAAAGGGACTGTCCCCACTGCAGATGCTGGTGACACCCTGGAAGGGAGGGAAGTGGAGAGGTCTGTGTCAGCAGCTGAGCCCTCCGGGTGCCGGCGGGGCAGGGTGCAGGGGGGCTTACAGGCAGGCTGCGGGCTTGCTCCAGCCAGAAGCTGCAGGGCTGCTCCGTGGAGTAGTTGTGGGGCTGCAGGTGGAAGCAACATGATGGCGGGCAGAGGGGACGGCATGCCCTGGGAGGCACACGGGAGCCTTGCTCCCTGTGGGCTCCTGCAAACCTGGGGGGACTGTCCCCTGCCTGTACCTTGGTGGTGGGCGGTGGTGTAAACTGGCAGCTCCCAGCACAGTAGTCCCGGTGCGTGGTGGAAACCGACTCCATGGGCATGCGGTGGGGACAGATCTTCTCCAGCATCTCCTTCCTGCTGGCAGAGCAGACCCTGCACCCCTCAGCTTTGGGAGTGTGTCCCCCCCTCCCAGGCAGCCACCTGCAGCAGGGTCCCCTCCTCCAGGGCATGGCTATAGGGGTGGGTGGTATGCAGGGGCGCAGGCTTGCCTGTATTTCTGGTAGAGCATGGACTCCAGCATGGCCTCCCGCTGCCCTGCGGGGGGGAAAGGTGCCATCAGCCCCATGGCTAAGATCCCCTCACTGCATTTTTGGGGGGCATATGGCTGATGAGGGGCTCAGCTTCACCTCGCCCCAGCAGCAGGGCCCTGTGCGGCGGGCGGTAGGTATCCTTTGTGGTTGTGCTGTTGGCAGGCCAGGAGAGGAGTTGGTGGACCAGCAGCCCGTGGTGGCCATGCCGGTGGGTGAAGCCTTCGCTGCCCAGCTCCTGCCCTGGCACGGAGTCCAGGTGGTTCGTGGCTCTCTGGGGATGGACAGTGGGGGCTATGGAACGCGGGCAGAAGCCCACCCTGCAGTGCCCCATGCCCGCTCCCAGCTTTTAGGCTGTTGATAGTCTCATGGTGCTCTGGGCAGGGTTGGGAGGTGGGGGTGAGTCACCGCCTCCTGCTGAGCATGAGGGCAAGTTGGGGGCATTGCCCCATACCTAAGGCCATGCTATGCAGGCAAGTGCCTGACACAAGCCCTGGGAGCAGCCTCAGAGGCAAGAACTGCAAAAAACAGCGATGGTCCTTCCAGCTGGCTACCCGGGAAAGCTGGAGCCAGGGCACCTGCACCTTGGGCAGGGCTGATCTCTCCTGCCTGCCGGTGGTCAGTGGGCCTCGTATGGCCGCCCCAACCCTCTGGGTGCCCAGGCTGCCCCTACAACTGGGGAAATGCTCTTATGGCACTTGAACAAACCATGGGCTCCCCAAGCTGTGGCAGGATTTGGCTCATGTCCCCCTGCAGCCAATCTTGCCCAAGCAGGCATGCCCACATCCCTGCTGTGACACCCAGCTCCCACTGCCCCAGCAGCGACCTCCCGGCTCTCCTCCCAAAGCCTCGCTGTCGCTCCCCACGTGCCTGCCTGTGCCTTTTGTGCTATAGAATTTCATCCCCTTTCCATCCCACAGGGCTCAAGGTCATCCATGGAGCTCCAGCTTGGCCAAGGGCAGCTATTTAAAGAGAGGGGGCAGCCCAGGAGTGGGGGGCTTCACAGGATCAGCATGTGGGATGTGGTGGGGCAGGTTTTGAGGGGCGTTTCTCCTTATGGCCCTCCAGGTGGTGCTGGGGACTTACCTCCTCCTGCCAGTTGCGGATCAAGCAGCTGCCCCGGGGCACTGACTGGCTGGGTTGCTCTGCTGGCATCTGCAGGGAGGCAGGCAGCACTGGTACCACAATGGGGGGCACCTCACTGGGGCAGGTCCTCCACTTTCCAGGGCAGGGTGGCAGCTCGACCCGGCGGGGATCCTTCGCAGCCTCAGTGGGTGGCACAGCGCTGGGCATGGCTGGCAGGGCCTCAGTGCGCAGCTTGGCGGTGGCCAACAGCATCTCCTGGCGCACCTCAGCTGACATCTCCTGGAGCGCCTCAGTCATGGCTGTTGGTGTCTCCCTGTGGCATGGTGGCTTCTCTGTGGGCACGTCAGGCAGGAGGACATCACTCTTGACCCTGGACACACATGCTGGCCTCTCCTCAAGGCCCACAGGAGGCACGTGGCCTGTCAGAGCCACCCTGCAGGTGGGGACAGTCCCTGAGGAAAGGTGGTGGGGCGCATCCTTCAGCCCTGCCCCCCCCTTGCCCACCATGTCCCCAGCCCCCACCAGCGTGAGCAGGGCCCTGAGCCCAGTGACCCTGGGTCTCCCGTGGTGTCACCCCCACCCCGAGGCAGAGGACAAGGGACTTCACTCCCTGTTCGGGGCAGGACCAGTGCCTGCTGCTGGGTCTGCACTCCGGAAGGGTCTCCCCCTCCATCACTCCTGTCTACCCCCATCCCCCCATCTGTGTCCCCAGCCCAGGCTCTGTGTCCCCGTGCACCATGCCCCCTCCCGGGGCTCTGCACCCCCCAGCACTCCCTGCCTGGGCTCTGACCCCTACCTCCTCCCCAGGTGCGACCCTCCCGCAGGCTGTGCCCCCAACACCCCCCCCCCCGCATCTTCTAATTCTCCACTGTCCCCTTAATGCTTCCCAGGCCATGCCCCCCACCCGGCCAGGCCCCTGCCCCCCAAATACCTCCTTCGGGGGTCACCCTGAGGCCCTACACCCCTCCGTGCCCCCTCCGCCCGGGCATACCCTTGGGGAGTCTCGGCCCCCCGCCGACTCCCTCCCGGCTCCATGGCGCCTGCGCGGGGTGAAACAGCTCCGTCTCCATGGAGACGGTAAACAGCGCGCGGCCTCAAGCTCATTGGTGGCGGCCGGTGCGTGCACACCTCCCATTGGCGGAGAGCCTGAGAGGGGGAGGGGGCGGGGACAAGGGGCGGGGCAGAGCGGATAGTGGCAAGAGGGCGTGGCCAGCGCCAAATGGCCGCGGTGAGGGGCATGGCCGTGGCAGGTGGGCGTGGCGGGGGCAGGAAGGGTTGAAGGGACATGGCCGGGCCTGGGGCCGGGGGTCCCTGTCCCCCTGTCCCGGGCAGCCCTGCTGCCTTGGAGCCGCTGCCGGCAGGGGCTGGTGAGGAGCCCTGGGCCTAGCCAGAGCTGGCAAGGCCTGGCCTGCGGGCAGGGGTGGTCCCAGAGGCTCCCCATGGGTACGTGGGCCCCTTGCTCGGGCAGGGACAGCCCGCCCCAGTGGGGCGGCAGGAGGCACATGCCCTGCACTGGGCGCCTGGGGACACGCTGCTCCCCTTGACTTCACCCAAGTGACTCCCCCCCCGCTGCCATTTGGGCCTGGCCCTCAGGCGTGCCCATCCACCCCAGGAACCCACGGCTGGCCCAGAGCGACGGGGCAGGCCAGGCTGGGCACCTGGCTGGGCACAGTCGGTCCCCCGCCGGCAGGGAGCAGCTCCCCTCGCCGCCGGCCCTCGCCAGGCCCCCGTCCCCATTGCCACGGAGGACAGGCAGAAAAAGGGCCCTTTGATAGTGCGCAGCGGGCTCCGGCGCGAGGGCTGTTATTCCAGCGCTCTGCGGTGTGTGCTGCCGGGGCCACCCCATGCTCGGTGCTGGGGCCTCTTGTTTTTCCTGGCCAGGGATGTGCCTGGTCTCTCTGGCCTGGGCTGGCCGGGGCCCCCAGCGGGGACCGCTCCTCCCTCCGGGCGCTCGGCCCCCCGCCAAGCAGGGGCTCCTCCGAGCCCATCTGCCATGCAGCTGCGGGGAGCAGGGAGAGACGTGCTCCAGAGCTCAGGCTCAGCAAAGGGGCCCCCCCAAGACCTGCTGCCACTGGTGGTGGGCGCCTGGGTGCCCCGAGGGCTGGGCGCCCGTTGCGAGGGTGCTGGGGTACACGCTGCTGGTCGTGCCCTCGTGCCCTGAGGCACACTCCTACCCCAGCTTGTGCTGGGCACCCTGCCCCATCTTGCACCCCAGGGTGCTCTTCCCAGGAGCATCCCTGGATTCCCCACCAGATACATGCGGGCTTGTCCCCGGTGCAGCCAAAAGCCTGGCCAGGCAGCATGGATGCCCAGGGGACACCGAAGGGACACTAAAGACAGCACAGTTCAGTGAGGGACAGGGACCCTGGCAATGCTAGCCCAGGGGTCTGTGCTCACTGTGGGGTGAACCCCAGGCGGCATTTGGGGCATTGCCGTGGGGCTGCACCCTGGCAGTATCACCGTGGGGCAGCAGCCCTGGAGCTGATGGAGCACATCTGGCTGCCTCTCGCTGGCTGACACATCCCCCGCCACCCCCCTGACCGGCTCTTTTGGGAACTTGCGTCATTTGTGATAGTCTTCGGCTGAGCAACAAAAACAACCGTTGGCTCCTGCTCCCCCCACGGCCCAGCCCCACGGGGCTGTGACCACCGTGCTGCCCCGGGACTGACAAAATAAACCTGGCGCAGGAGGAAAACACGATTGCAGGCGTCCGTCCCGACCTCGCGTGCCAGCACTCACCCTCTACCAACCACGGCTTCCCTGGGGGGCTGCTCCGGATGAGCTCGGGGGGATGATGCACTGGGGATCCCTCACCACTCTTTGGAGTCCCCACCTCCCCAGGGACCCCTAACCACTCCCTGGGGTCCCCAGCCCCCAAAAGCACGTCCAAGAGCGGGCCAGCCCCTGCTGAGGCTCGAGCAGGTCTCGGAGGTGGGAAGCAGCAGCACCCAACATTTCTAAGGTTCATTTGCACCCCGAAAACATTCCCCAGGCTATACTGGGTGTGTGTGAGGGAAAACAACCGGGCTGCGCCACAGCCCCACGCTGCTCCCGGGGGGAGGCCCCCACCGCCAGCGCCACCGAGCCGGAGGCTGAACAGAGCCGCCATTCTCCCTGGCGGGCTGTGGTCCCCTGCGCGGCTGGCGGGGGCCCAGGCAGCCCCGCCGGCGGTGCCAGGTGGGCTGTGCGCCGCGCCAGCACCGGCCCCTGCCGCTAAATATAGCCACGGCATGCCGGGAGCGGGAGGCGCAGGGCAGGGAGCGTACGGGCGGCTGCGCGCCGGCGGCGAGCGAGCGGCCGGCCACACGCGGCTGCGCGCACGTGAGCCCCGGTGCGTGTGCACCCCTCACGGGGCGGCCACGGCCACGTGCAGACACGTGCCTGTGGTCAAGGTGTGCCAACGCGTCTCTCGTCAGCGCTGCCACGTGTGTATAGTGCTGCCTGTGTTTTGTGTGCGGGGCGGGTCTGGGGTGTGCAGCACAGTGTGTTTGGCACAGCGGTGCATGCACAAGGGGCCTGGGGTGTGCAACAAGGTGTGTTTTGGCATAGCAGTGCATGCACAACGGGCCTGGGGTGTGCAGCACGGTGTGTTTGGCACGGTGGCACATGCACAAAAGGCCTGGGGTGTGCAGCACAGCGCAGGCACTGGGGTCTGGGGTGCACAACACTGTTGTGCACAGTGGTGCATACACAAGGGGTCTGTGGTGTGCAGCGCGTTTTGCACAGTAGTGCATGCATGGGGGTCTGCTGCGTGCAGTGTGGCTCTTGCACAGTGGTGCAAGCGCAGGGGGTCTGGGGCGTGCCGTGCAATGCGTTTTGCACAGTGGTGCACACGCAGCGGTGTCGCAGTGCAGCACGTTTCGCACGCCGGTGGCACGCACGAGCACTGTGGCGCGTGCGGTGTTGGTGGTACCGTGGTGTGCCTATGTGTGGGGCAGCACGTCCACCGTGTGGCCTGTCCTGCGCTGCCCTTAGCCCACGGGGAGCTGTCAGGGAGGCCCCTCTGGGGTGGGAAGGAGTAAAGGTGCAATTAGTACTTTTAGTTCAATTCAGTCCAATTAGCTGGCTTTTGCAAGGCAGAGAAGCATCGGTGCCCAGCGTGGGGCTCTGGCAGCAACACCGGGGTGCTTGGGGGGCACGTAGGGGCAGGGTGGGGGGCACGCAGGGGTGCAGGGTGGGCAGGCATGAGGTGTTGCTGGGGCATTCCTCAGCCCGGCACCAGGGTGGGCCTTTTGCCTGTGGGATGTGGGCACCCCCCAAAAGCCTCTTGCTCCAACTGGGGGGGGCTCCAGAGCATCTCCAGCGGGGGCAGGGAGCCCAAACACCCCCACCCCCAAGAAACGGGGCACCAAGTCCCACCCGTGTCCCTGCCGCTGTGACAGCCGAGGCCATCCTCTCCCCCAGGAGGGCCACCCCGACACGGAACCACCGAAGCCACCGTCAAGGAGCTACTTTATTGGGGGTGGTGGGTGGGGGTGGGGGGCTCAGCCAGGGGGCCAGCCCAGCTGCCTCCCCCCCAGCACATGGAGATGCAGATGGTAGACGGACTGGGCGCCATGTTTTCCGTCGTTGATCACTGCCAGGAGAGTGACAAGGGGTCAGGCCACCCCCCACACTCTGCCCACCCCCTGCCCCGAGCCCATGGGCGAGGGTCCCGTCCCACGGCACGGGACCTCCAACTCACCCAGGCGGTAGCCGTCTGCCAGCCCCTCTGCTCGCGCCGTGCGCGCCGCCACCACCAGCAAGTGCCCCAAGAGCTGCGGGGGGGGGGGGGCGGGAGGGTCAGCATCGCCTGCCTGTCCCCCCCACCAGTCTCCCACGGACCCTCCCGAGACTCACCTCGGTGTCCTGGGGACCCACGCGACTGATCCGCGGGATGGGGCGCTTGGGGATCACCAAGAAGTGGACGGGCGCTTGGGGGGCCACATCGCGGAACACCAGGCACTGCGGGGGGGAGGGGGCTGGGTGAGCCCCGCACCCACGGGTGCTGCCCCTTCCCCCCCCGTGGGGACACACGCGTGCTGTCCCTGCTACCTTGTCGTCTTCGTAGAGGATGGTGGCAGGCACGCTGCGGGCGATGATCTTGCTGAAGATGGTGGCCTCCCCGCCGGCCTCCTCGTCCGCCGCCGCCGCCCGCCCCACCTCCCCGTCCTGCCCGCCGGCCGCGCGCCGCTGGGGCTGCGGGACACGAGCCTTAGCGGCCTGGCCCACGCGGGGACTGGGAGCACGGCCTGCGGCGTCCGGGTGCGGAACGCGCGTGCAAAAGGGTGATTGGTGGGGGGTGTGCATACGCGGGTGATCGGGGTGAAGCCGCATGCACACGGGTGCGCTCATGCCCCGTACCCTGGGGGTGAGCACGGGGAGCGGGGGGGGGTCTGTGTGTGTGTGGAGGTGTATGTGTTGTCACGCCCGCCGCGGACCTTGCCCGCGAGTGGGACCGACGGCAAGCGTGGCACACCCCGAACACCCTGCCGCCCTCTCCCCACCCCCTCCCGCGCTCTCCCCACGCGTGCCCTACTGCCCCCGCGCCCACCTGCCCCACGCGGGGCGCGACCCGCGCCACCCAGGCGCGCGCCAGCCCTCGAGCCAGCGCCGCCGCCATCGCCGCCGCGCCGGCCCCACCCCGCCGCCCCATTGGCTCCCTCTCCTGCCACTCCCGGCCCTGACCGCCCCCTCCACCCCCCACTCCCCTGCCGCACCTTAAAGAGCCCGCACACCTCTGCATGCCGCGCGGGCGACACGCGATCCCCCCGCCCCCCAGCACGCGTAGGTGTCGTGACCACGTGTGGCGGCGCAGCGCAGTGACGGACGCCGGGAGTCAGGCCGGGCCAGGCGGCGTTTATCGGTGCTCAGAAGCCCATGCGTGGGCGCTTGCGGCGCGGCAGGGAGGCGGAAGAGAGCTGGCTCTGAGAGGAGGGGATGCAGGGCTGGCTGGCCTGGCTGCTGGGGGGCTCTGTGGGCTCCGTGGAGGCCTCGGCCCACACTGCCAGGTAGTCCCGCAGCGTACTCCGCTGCTCCCTGGGGATGCCGCGGCAGCGCAGGCTCTGGGAGGAGAGCAGGGCTGCGTGGGAGGCTGGTGAGGCTGGGGGGCTGCTGGCAGGCAGGGAGCGCTCCTGGGGGAGCATGGGGTGCGGGGGGCCGGGGGAGAGTGGCGGGGGGCCTGTGTCGCTCAGCTCAGACAGCTCGGACTGGTAGGTGAGGGAGGAGGTGAAGCTGGCCGAAAGGCTGCGCCGGCTGCTAGAGCGCTTCTGCCGCCGCCGCCGCTCCCACAGCGCCCGCCGCCGCTGCGCCAAGTTGAAGCTCGTCCTCTCCTCCCACCACTGCCCCCAGTCCCTGCACCAGGCCGCTGTCAGACGAGCACTCAGGGGGTCCGGGTCCCCTGCCGGCTCTGGGGGCTGCAGTAGGGCAGGGGGTTTGGGGGCTGGGAGGTCCCAGCACAGGATGCGGCCCCCTTCTTGCATGGCCTGCCGCAGCCGCTGGCGCGCTGTTCCGTGCAGGGCGCTGGGGTCTGCCGCTGCTGACAACTCTTTGCGGGTGAAAAGGCGCTTCTGGCTGAAGGTGGGGGGCCAGGCACGCCGGGGGGGCTCCCCGCAGCCCCAGGAAAGGGCCTTCAGCCAGCGGCGGTACCGCAGGGCTGTGGCTGGGCTGGGCACAGCAGTGGAGGGCTGGGGGCTGGCAGAGGGCTGCTGCGGGAGGTCAGCTTCCTCTGGTGCTGCTGGTGTGCCCACGTCCTCCTCCTCGTTGATGATCACCTCCACGTTGGACAAGTAGAAGGTTTGCTCTTCCTCCTCTTCCTCTTTTTCCTCCTCTTCTTCTTCTTCCTCGCTGTCCAAGCCCAGTGGGCTGCTGGCCGGAGCCTCGAAGAGAGGGGACGAGCCGGGGGCTGCTGTGGCCTCGTCCCCCAAGGTGGGTGCAGGGCGCTGCGCTGCCTTGGGGGGCTGCACTGCCTTGTGGGTCAGCCGCTGGCAGAAGACGTCCCCAGCCTCGGAGAGCTGGAAAACCAGCAGGGACGCCCGTGGTCCGTCCTCCTGCAGCGCAGCTGCCAGCCCTGTGGGCAGAGGGGGAGCATTGCCACAGGGGTCCTGGCCCTGAGGCCTGGCCAGTGGTGGGGTCCGTCTCCACCCCCACCATGGGTGCATTCACTGCTGGCTCCTGCCCCCCACATCCTTTTTTAGCTCATTAATCTCTTGCAATGGGGTTGTTCAGGGCCTTGCTTTTGCTTTTTCAAGCACCCCCACCCTCTCAGGGCATGCTAAGGGCTGTACCTCCCACCTCCTCCAGCCCACCCCTCGTCCCCCACCCCAGGACCTGCACCCCAGGGTGCCATGGGACACCCACCGGCAGCCGGGGCGCCGAGGCGGTGCTGGAGCAGGCGGTGACGGTGTGGGAGCTGGGCAGGCAGGTGCTGCAGGCAGCCAGCAATGCTATGTAGCTTCTGGGGAGGTCCCACCAGCTGGCAGGCCGACTGGCTGCCCCCTGCAAGAAGGACACATCAAAAATTGGCCAGCGAGCACCAATGCTCGGGGCAACAGCCAGTCCTGGTGGCGAGGAGGCTGGGACATGGGCACAGAGGAGCCCCAGCCCCACAGCATGCCTGGAGCTGTCTCTCACCCCGGTATTGCAGCAGCAGCAGCTCCTGGGTGCGGGATGCGCCGAGCAGCACCTTATGGCTCCTCCTGGGGCCCCCCGGCATCAGGTGAGCAAATAGAGGGGGGGCCTCCATCATGTGTGCCCACTTCAGCACAGGCACCAGCGGCAACCGCTCGTCCAGCACGTACACGGAGAACTGGGACGGGGGGCATGGCTCAGCAGGTCTTGCCCCAACAGGCTGTGGCAGCCCCCCTCAGCTGGGTGACGACCCCACCCCACGGGCACTGGGTGCAGGGGTGTGTGTCCCCCAGCAGACCCCCCTGGGAGCTGTGGGACTCACCTGGGTGGTGACGAGGTGCTGGGAGGGGTGCGCCCTGCCCAGGTAGACGGGCAGTACCACGCGCTCGCCCTGCTGGCAGCCAGCCTCCTCACCCACCTTGAACAAGTCTAAGTGGCATCTCTCGGGGGCCTGCAGCAGCAGAGCAGCGTGTTGTCAGCACCCCGGGCTGGGGGACCCTCTCTCCCACTTGCCCCATGCCCACCCTCCCTGGGCTCACCCGGGCGTCCAGGCACTGCACACCGGTGCGGTCGGCACAGCTCAGGACCCGCGGGTGGGCGGTGAAGTCGCTCCAGCGCCAGGGTGAATGGTCCAAAAAAAACATGGTCTGGGGGTCATGGCGGAGCCGCTGCAGCCTGTGGGAAGAAGGCAGTGCCGGTGCAGTGCCCACTTGGGCACCCCCCACCTCCCTGAGAGCCAGGGGTCTGCATGAGCCCCCTCCTGGCCCCAAGCACCCTGTCTCACCCCGTCTCCACGCTCCAGAGGTAGATGGCTCCGCTCTGGGTGCAGACAGCCAGCTCCCCAGGGAGGTGAGGGCTGTGGAATGTGGGGTATGGCATCACTGCTGGGGCAGGAGCATCTGCCACAGGAGGGATGGCTGCAGAGGCAGCAGAGTTCCCTCCTCGCAAAGCTCCATTCCCCCAGCACCTACCTGACGGTGAGGCAGGAGGCAGGCATGCTGGTGTGGATGACCTGCAGTGGGGCAGGGGCTGCCCCTGTCCTGCCTGACACCCTCCAAACGCCGCAGTGATAGTCTGAGCGGACGCCAACAAAATCTGGCAAGGGACAGCAGCTGGCACATAAGATGGCAGGGCCTCCCAGACTCCCTGCTGCCCCTGAACCCACGCCCTGCCCAGCCTGAGGTACGGATCCCACGATACAGATCCCAGGGCTGGCTCACCTTCCCCGTCCACCTGGGCAGCAGCCACTTGCCGGATGCGCCCGTTGAGCTCAAACTGTGCTGGGGAGCCCCTTGTGCGGGGCAGCCCCTCCAGTAGCACGTCCTGGAAATCTGGGGTTCCAGCTAAGTTCAGTGCAACACGACCCCCCTTCCCTCCCCAGCAACACCCTGTGGGGAAGGATACAGAGGTGGTTCATGGCCTGCCCTCCGGGATACACCAGGCAGCCTGTGTGTGCCCCCACATCTTGAGGGGGCAGCCAGGCCAGCGCCCCCCCCGTAGGGCTGTCATCAAAGAGCAGGCTGGCCCACTGCAGCAGCAGCTCCTCGTGCACACAGTCCCCCAGCAGCCCCAGTGGCACCTCGAAGAGCCAGTCACGGGAGAGGTGGGAGAACCAGCGCAGGCGAGAGGCGAGGTGCTGCCGGGGGCAGCCACTGTGGGGGTACAGAGGACGTCAGGGGTAGGGAGAGAGCAGGAGCCCCCCCAACCCTCTCCAGGGCAAGAGACATAGGGATACTTACCGCCTGGCCTCCAGACGGTCGATTTCCTCCATCAGGGCCGTCATCCGGATGGTACTGTCCCGGGCCTGTCTCTGTGAGGAAGAGAGGAGGCAGAGGCTGGGGACGGGTGGTGAACGGCCTTGTCACCCCAGGACGGACACTGACCCTCAGCTTGGAGTTGCCCAGGTAGAAGTTCTTGTGCAGCAGCTGCCCCAGGGAGCCAAATGCATCTTCTGGGTGATCCACAAAGAAGTGTCCCAGCTGTGTGTGAAGGACAGGGAGGGGTTGGAACATGCAGGAATCTTGTGCCATCCGCTCAGCTCCTTGGCAGAACATGGCGCCTCAGGCCCTACCTGCTTACTGAAGTCTAGAGCGGCTCCAGACTTGCCTACCCGCAACCTCTTATGCGGGATGCCACGGTAGAGGATGTCCTGAGGTACGAGTGAGGGAACCCAGCAATCTGTGGGGAGAGGGCAGGGACCAGCTGGTACTGCACAAGTACCGGGACACCGCTGCAGCACCACGGGGCAACGGCTTGCCCGTCCCACCTCCCTCCTGTGCCAGCACTCCCAGAGAGAGATGCTAAAGCTCCTCGTGCCAGCACGGCAGAGCCGGCGGGGATCCTGAGCCACAGAACAGCTCGGCAGATGGGTGCGGAGGTGATACGGGACGTGTGTCCCCCTTCCGGGGCAGCGTACCCCCCCCGCCTCCCGCGGCCCTCACTTGCGTTTGGAGGCAGGAAGGGCACGGCGGCAGCGTCGGCGGGTTCCCAGCTCTCGCCCCTCCCGCCACGGCGGGGCACGAACGCCGTCTCGGCCTGCAGGGAGAGGAGGCAGGAGGTAAGAGCGGACCCCGCCGGCCTCCCCCACCAACCCCAGTCCGGGCAGAGCTGACTGCGCCGCGGCCTCACCTGGCAGCGGCCGAGGCCGGACTCCAGCACCTGCCCGTGCTCGCCCCAGCCGGCGGCCGGAGCCGGGCCCCCCTCCTCCCGGGGCGGGCCGGCGCCGAAGTAGGAGGGGAAGAGAGCGGCCGGGAACTCCATGGCCCCGGGGGGGCGCGGACGGAGAGCGGGCCTGGGCCGGGCTGGGTGGTCCCGGGGTCCGGGAGCGGTCGCTGATCGCTGCCCACGCGGAAACGGTGTCGCCACCGGAAGGAGCGTCACCACAGCGTCGCGCACCGGGAACGGGGCGGGACCAGAGCGGCGCCAGTGGCAAGCGCGGCGCGGAGCACTACTGCCCCCTGGCGGCAGGAGGGAGAGAACGCGCCGCCGCCGGCGGGAGCGGGGGGAGCCGCGGGGCCCGGGACGGGCCCGGGACCGGCACTGGGAGAGGCATCGGGATCGGACCGTTCCGGAGGACGGGCAGGGCGCGGGCATTGTCGCCCCTTCCTCGCCCCCAGGCCAGGCAAGAGAGGGACCCGCCCCCACGGGTCCTGCCTTGGGCACATCTCGTCCTCCGTGGCCGGCCTGTCCCCGGTGCGGCGTGGCCGGAGCCAGCCGGCGCGGGCACTCTGCGTTGGCGCGGCACGGCCGTGGTCGTGAAGGGTGACGCAGGGATCTGCACGGCCGTGGGGCAGCCCCACATACGTGGGGCTACAGGGCGTGCCCTGGAGGGCTGGGCCATGTAGGGCTCTCCCAGCCCCCCCTGCCCTTCCCGTGTGACCCCACGCCGACCTGGCCCCGGGGACACCCCTCCCGCCCCGGCTCCGGTCCCTCTTCCTCCTCCCGGTGTGGCTGCCAGCTCCCCGTGAGGGTTTGGCCTGGCCCAGTCCCCCCGTGGGTACCCACACCCAGTGGTGTCGCTCACAGGGAATGAGTCTTTGTCCCACTGAGCTCCGGTGGGACCCTGGGGCCTGCGGGGAGTATCTTGGGGGGGGACACAGGCTCCCCTGTCCCCTCCCCACGGAAAGTGGGACCAGGTTGCTTCAGGGGGGACCATGGGCCTCCTTGTACCAGTGGCCACCAGCCCCACAGCCGTGTGCTGGGGGTCTACGCTGGGTACCCCCAGCCACGTCTGGAGGGGGTTGCACCCCAGGGAGGGGCTGCTGGGCAGCTGGGACAGACCATGGAGGGTGGCCGCTCCCGGGGTGCTCCGTGATGGGGGGATGGGAGCGGGGCTGGCATGGGGCAGACCACTCCAGGGAGTGGGGCTATGCCCATGAGTCACCCGCCTGCCTCTGCTGTGGCCAAGGGGGATGGTGATGTCAGGGGAGCCTGAGAATGATGTCAGGGGAGTTTGGGAAAGTGTGAGGAGACCGTTTCCAGCCGGGATGCCCTCATCCCTGCAGGCTGTGCCCAGAGAGCCTCTGCCGGACACCTCCTCTGCAAGATAAATAATTCTAATTTATTATAATAAGATGGGCTGACCCCCATCAAGCAGCACCCGTGGCTGTTCCCCCAGGCAGCCCTCGCTGCCTCCCGCCCCGTCTCCACAAGGCGTGCCCTGTGCCCCCGGTGCTGTAGTCCCCTTGTCCCCCCACACCCCATGCCGCAGCCCCTGTGTCCCAGCCCCACAGCCCCTTTCACCTGTGTTCGCCTTGTAGCCTGGCCCCACGGCCACCCACATCTCAGCTGCATGTCCCTGTCCCCAGCTTTTGTGCCTGTCCCGCAGTCCGTATCCCTGTCCTCATTGTCCCTGTCCCTAGCCCCATATCTCTATCCCCAGCCCTGTGTCCCTGTCCCCAGCCATTGTCCCTGTCCCTAGCCCCATGCCCCTGTGTCCATGTCCCCGTGTCCCCGTCCCCACCCTTGTCGCTGCCCCCCGGTGCCCCGAGCCGCGGCGGGGCCACGGGTGGAACGTGTCGCTCAGGGGGGCGGGGCGCTGCCGCCGGCGAGTGACGCGGGTGGGGACCAATGGTGGCGCGGGGGCGGCCCCGGGGGTGGAGCGAGTGACGTCATGGGCGACGGGGCGCGGCGGGGCTGCTGGCGGCGCGCGCCCCACGGCAGCCGGCGCGGCGGCATGGGCCGGCGGGGCGGCGGGGGCGACGGGCAGCGCCGGCCGCCCGCCCCCCCCCTCCGCCTGCCGCTGCCGCTGCCGCTGCTGCTGCTGCTGCCGCTCCTCCTGCCGCCGCCCGCCGGTGCGTGCCGCGGGGGGGCGCGCGGCGGCCGTGGGGCGTGGGAGCGAGCACGGGATGGGGGGCGGGCGTGCGGGTGCATGGCGCGCCTGGTCAGTGGGGCGGAGGGTGCGTGTGCGGTGGGGCGCGCTTCGAGGGCCGCGGGTGCAACGGGAGTGAGGCACGCGTGCGGCGGGGTGCGGGGTGCGCGTGCCGTGTGGTGGGCGTGTGCACCGGCTAGGGGGTCTGCGTGCTGTGGGCCGTGGGGGCTGTGTGTGCAGTGGGGCAGGGGGCTGAGCTGGCGGTGGGTATGAGGTACACGAGCAGTGGGGCGGGGGGGTGTGCACGCGGGGGGGCAGGGGGTGGGTGAGAATGGGGGGCCGGGGGGCGTGCGCAATGGGGCGCAGCGCCTGCCTGCTGTGGGATGCAGGACGCACGTGCAGTGGGACCGGGTGACCCTGTACGACGCGGGACGGGGTGCGCGTGCAGTGGGGCCTGGGGCACGTCTTCAACGGGGCACAGAGGGGTGCCCATTTGGGGGCGGGGGGTTGTGTGTGCAGTGGGGCAGGGGGTGCGCGTGTGACGGGACATCGAGATGCGTGTGCAGTGGGGTGTTTGCGTCATGGGGCACGGGGATGCATGTGCTGGGGGTACCAGGCGCCCATGCGATGGGGCACAAGGCTGCACGTGCAGCGGGACACGACAATAAGTATGCCGTGGGGCGTGGGGTACACGCAGTGGGGCACAGAGGTGTGTGTGCCGGGAGGACGCAGGCCGTGCACGCAGAGTGGCATGCCCAGGGGGGAACACACGCGCGCAGTGGGGCAGCGGGGGCGGACAGCCTGCAGGGAGCGGGATGCGCCCTCGGCCAGGCCCCGGGACGCGGGTGGGGGGACACCGTCGGGACGGTGCGAGGCCGATGAGCGTGCTGTGGGGCACGGGGGGGGGGGCTGGCGGCGTGACGGGGATGCGGAGGGGGCATCCCCTGGGGAGGGGGACAGCTGGCTGGGGGCTGCCGGTGCCGCGGGGCCGCCGTGGGGCAGCGGTGGGGAGGGGCTGCCATGGGGCGGCCTCGGGAGCTGTCCGCGGTGCTGACCGCCGGACGCGGAGCTGTCCGCGGTACTGACCTCCGGCCGCGGCCTGGGGCTGTGGGGTGGGGGGTCCCGCGGCTCCGGCCGATGGCCTGAGTAGGGCGCCACTTGCTTTCCTCCTTTCCCCTGCTCCATGGGTAGGACATCCCGCTCATCCTCCAGCACCGCCCCCCACCACTCCCCGCCACCCGGTGCTCTGGGCACATCACCACGGGGTTTCAGCTTGACCTCCATCTTGCCCCGGGCGAGTGGGCATGGGGAACCGCACCGGGATCGGGAAGCTCCGAGTGCTTCACCCCATGCCACCTCCTGGAGTTGTGTTCAACACCCCCACCTCTCTGGGGTCCCCTGCCAGGTCACTGTCCCCACGTGGGGAGGGGAGCTGTGGTGTGACTTGGTGATTGATGACGGGGAAATTGGGATCAGATGCTCTTGCGTTGAGACAGGTATTTCATGTCTGGTTTGTGTCGGCTGACAGTGAAGGGGAGGGGGGAGCTGCCTTTGTTCCAGGCGAGGGAGCAGATTCATGTCAGTGTACGGCCAACTGGGGCTGCACACACGCAGCAAAAACACACGTGCATGCAAGCACATGCGCGCCCTCCCAGTCAGGCACACGCTGTGCAAAGTGGCCCTTCTTCTCAACTATCCCACTTTCCACTGGGTGAGTCCTCCTGGGCACAACTCTGCTCCCAGCCCATCCTCTGCTGGCATCCCCCTTGCCAGCAGCTTGTGTGAAGGTGTATCTCTTTCTTGGTGCATCGCTGGGGAACAATGGATGGGTCTCACAGACTGGCACTAGGAAAGTGTGGCAATGGTAGGGTGAAGTTACAGCTGCTGTCTGGAGACCGGGTCTCCCTTTTATCTACTGGCCAAGAAATTGTCCACCCCTCTGCTGCTGGGGCTCCTGGAAATCAAGCTATCAGACAGTTGGGCAGGGAAAGGTGGCTTCGGTGAATGCCGTGGGCTTGCAGGAAGTGTCTTGCAGACATGAGGCTGTGCACAGCCATGCGCACCCACCTGTGTGGGTGTGCACGCCTCCACTGTGGCATGCATGCAGACAGCACCTACGTGTGCATCTGTGCACACATATGTGCACCATTCCTTCCCTGCAAACCATGGGAGAGCTGGGCGGCCATGCAGGAAGTGCACTGTTTGCTCCTTCTTCTCATGGCTCTAGGGTGCGACTGCCATTTATGATGGGCTCTGTACTGAGCCTCCTCAGCAGGCAGAGAAGGGGGGAATCTCTGTGCCCCTTTTGGAGCTGAGCTTCTTGGGGCAGGGCTGGAGCCATGTCACAGCAGGTAAAACGCAGGGAGCAGGTCCTCACTGAAGAGGAAAATGATTGAAAGAGATGGGCTGTACCTGGGCAGAGCCTGAGTAGCCAGGGCTGAGGGCTCCTCCAGGCTCCAGAGGAGGAGTGCCCACAGCTTGGGGAACTGGGCTTGAGGCAATGCCGAACCAGGCACGATGATGCAGACTGTGCCAGGGCTGGGAGGTGCAGCTGGGCACAGCTGACATCAGCCCTGGGCACAACCCTAGCCCCTCCTGGCTCTGGGCTGCCCATTTTGGAGCATGTTCAGAGCCTGGGAGGGTGGAGCTGGTGTAGGAGGGGTGCTGCAACCCCCCAGTCCCCCACCCCACTGAAAGCCCCTTGGGTCTCCTTTGCAGATGGGCTCTTTGTCACTGACTACTTCACCCGCACACCACGCAAGCTCAGCCCCTTCCGCTCCTTTGCCAGCATAGAGCTCTTCCACTTCCACATCCCCGAGGACACAGTCATCGCTGTCTGGAACCTCATCACCTTCAAGGAGCAGGGTGGCACCTTTGGGGACCAATGCCCAGACCGTAGCATCACCGTGTGAGTAAGCAGCCTGCCCTGTCTCTTCCCTTCCTGCCTGCCTCTGCCTGCCCCTGCTGCCCCCTGCCTGGACTTGCCCTGGAGCCTGCCTGCTCTTGTCTGCTTCTTGCTCACACATACACATGTGCATGTATGTACATGCATGCACACATACAGAGGGGCACTGATGCATGCATAGGCACACAGGCATGCATATGTGTGCATGCACATGCACGTATGCACATACACGCAGAAACATGCACACTCACTCCCCATGATTCATCTTTCCAGGACTGTTGCAGGCTCCACTCTTGTGCGTCTCATACGTGAACAGTTTTGCTTGAACACTCACCCAGAGAAGCTCTGCCCACTTGTAGGGTCTGCCATGATGCCCAGTCTGTGCCCTGCTAACTGCTGTCTCTCCTGCAGGTATTTTCGCTCAGGGGCTCCCTCCGTCATTAACCCGCTGCATACGCACTTCCCCAGGGACACGGCTGTCCCTGGCTCCTTCGCACTGACCCTCACCTGGACCCTGCCCAACCGCACCACGGGGGTGTTCAATGTCACCAGCCCACTGCCCGGGGACTGGTTCCTGGCCGCCCATCTGCCCAAAGATGAGGGCAAGATCTCCGTCAAGGTGAAGGGCCTGGGGGGGGCGGCGTGGGGTGGCAGGGCTTGTTGCGGGGCTCTGCTGGGGTCTGACTGGCCTAGGCTGGCAGTGCCCAGGGTGGGTGTCTCAAATGGGGAGAGTGCCCCATGCCCCCTGCCCCATGCTGACTGTCCTGCTGGTGCAGGGGCTGTACGAGGAGTGCCAGTATCTCTTCCAGCCACAGCTCATCGTGCAGCGCCTGGTGAACATTGCCGTGCTGTACCCCGGTTATGTCACTGAGCAGAGCATGGCCCCCCACAACCGCTCCTGCCTCTACAAGTGAGTGTGAGAGGGTCTCCTAAGGAGGGGGCATCCCCAGGGTGGGGAGCTTAGGGTGCCCCATCCTTCTGGCTTGCTTCCGCAGCCCTGTTGGTCCACAGTGAGGGGCAGAACCTGACACTGCTGTCCCACAGGGTGTTTGTGCCCAGCTACACATCACGAGTGCTGGTGGAGGTGCTGCGGTGCCGCGGGACGGAGGGCTGCCCGCTTTGGCTGCGCGTGCGGGCCAAGGCTCCCCCCCTGCACAACTCCACAGCGCTGGACTGCCGGGAACATGCTCCCTGCCAGCTGACACTGGACCTGCCCTTCTGGCAGCACTGGTACTACGTGCTGGTGGAGAAACACCCTGGGGTGCCAGGCACTGTCTCCTTCCAGGTCACCGTGCAGCTCACAGGTGAGGGTGCATGGGGAGGTGCAGGTGGGCGTCATGGTCTTGACTCTGCTTGGGTGACTGGTGGTGGGAGAAAGGTTGCCTTCAGGATCTGGCCCCAGCTGGGTGCAGGGTGATACCCAGTTCTGCTGGAATGGGGACACTGGGGATGGGCTATAGATGGAGGTGAGCGGTGGGCAAGAAGGGGAGGTGGGAACTAAGAGGGCTAGAGGAGGTGTGCAGTGCCCAGGCTGATGGCTCTGCCCCCCAGACTGCTCCCGACCCAGCCTGGCCCGGCCACCCTTCCTGCCCTCCAGCGCCTCCATGAACATGCCCCACTCCTTTGGCTCTGCGGGGGGACTGGCACTGGGGGACAGCCCTCCACCCACCAGCCCCAACGGCACCAAGCACCCAGTCCCCATCCCCACCACTTCGCCCACTGGTGAGCGGTGCTGGCCAGTCCGCCCCACGCTGCGCAATGAGCTGGACACCTTCTCCGTCCACTTCTACATCTTCTTTGGGCCCAATGTGTCAGTGCCACCGGACCGCCCCGCTGTCTTCGTCATCAACCTCCTACCGGTGCTGGACAGTGGTGGGGTGCTCAACCTGGAGCTGCGGCTCAATGTGGTAAGGTGGCCACGCTGCACCCAGGATGGGACAGGGCAGCCTGGGCGGGATGGGCTGGGAGACGGGTGATGTTGGGGCTGCAGTAGGGTCAGAGATGGGATTTGGGGTGGTTTTGGGTCATGGGTCATGGTTTGGGAGCTTTTGGGTGATGGAGCACAGATTAGGGTGCTCCGAGGGCAGGATGATGGCCTGGATTTGAGGTGTTCGTGGATGATGGACAGTGGGCTAGGGCACTGCTAGGTGGTATGCCACAAGCCGGGTGCTGTCAGGGCAGGGGACATCCCTGGCACAGGTTTAGGGCCATCCCTTCCTCTGCCGTTAGAGCTCCCTGTGCGGTGAGAATGTGACCGTGTTCGGGTGTCTGAACCATGAAGTCCCGCTGACGTCCAATGACAATGCATCCGTTACCTGCGAGACAGGTAGGTTGGGCTGTGCATGTCCATCCTGCCGTGGCCTTAGGGGTCACACCCCATGTATGTCCGGCAAGAGGCTGGGTGGGAATGGCAGAAACCATGAGAACATCTGGCCCTGAAGCCTGTCACAGGCTTCTCTGTCCCTGTCCCAGCTCTGCCCGGGGGAAGGGGCTACCACCTGCCCTGCTCACCCGGAGCTCTCCCTGCCTGCAGAGTCCCTGGCAGGCTTCCTGCTCTCCGTCAACGCCACGGCCAGCCTCAGCCGCCTGCGGATCCCCTACCCCCAGACAGGCAGCTGGTACCTGAGCCTGCGCTCACTCTGTGCCATGGAGCATGGGTAAGAGCCCCGGCATGTCCCCTCCTTGCGCACCCGCAGGGGACGTCCCCACCATGTCCTGTATCCATTTGCACCATGGGTCTGTGGGTGCGCCTGGCCCCTGCGCTGTGTGTCCCTGCTGACACGTGTGCACGTGGCTTCGCGGGCTGCGTGTCACCGTGTGAGTGCCTGCGTGGGCACGGATGGCTCTATCTCGCGCCTGCCTGACCATCTGTGTGTCCCTGCGGCTCTTCCCTCTGTCTCTCGGTTAGGAAGCGCCCGTCAGCTTGCGAACACTGCGCATCTGTTGGTGCCTGCCCGTCTCCACGGCAGTGCCCATCTGTACCCACGCCGGGAGGGGACTGGGCTGTCACCGCGAGGAGGAGGCCGGGCTGTGCGTATGGGGGCGCAGCCCTGGCCGGGCTGCTGTGCCCCTGCTCTGCTCAGCGTCTCCAGGGTCTGGTCCTGTGTCTGCGGCTCTGCTCCTGGCCTGTGTGCCTGCCTCAGAGCGCTGCGGAGGAGCGGGGCTGTTGTGTGCCTGTGTCTGTACATGCGAGGGTGCATGTGGAGCTCTGTGCCGTGCAGACGGTGCTGTGTGCGTGTTCAGTGCATGCATGCAGACAGCACTGGGTGTTCGGTGCGTGCAGACAGCACTGGGTGTTCAGTGCGTGCAAGTGGATGATGCTGCACACATATTTGGTGCATGCATGCAGGCAGCACTGCATGCATGTTCGGGTGCACACATGCAGACAGCTCTGTGTGCGTGTTCAGGTTCGTGCAAGCAGGCAGGGCTGTGTGTGTTCTGCGTGCACGTGTGTGCAGACTGGACGCCGAGAGCACACGCAGGGACAGCAGAGGCATGTGCAGACGTGCCCTGTGCATGTGTGCAGACGGCGCTGTGTGCATGCTTTTGCCTATCGGGATGCCTGTGTGTGCACAGGCAGCAGTTAGTGTGTGCTGTCGGGACGTGGACCTGTCTGTGCTCCTGTGTGCTGGAGCTGCCGCGGTGCTGGGTGCACCCGGAGCCCTGTGCCTGGGTGGCGGGGAGCAGCGGGGTGCTGTGCCTGCTCTGACCCCTCCACTGCATTTCTGGTTCACGCTGAGTTGCCAGTTGCAGTCGGTCCTTCCCTGACGTGGTCACACGCAGGCATTGCAGGGCACAGCAAAATCCAAATCAAATAGCCAGCTGAGTGAGTTGCTAAAGGCAAAGTGGGTCTAAGCACAGCCACATTCCTCCTGCTCACCCAGCCTGGCACAGACGATTGCAGGACACAAGGTCCTTGGGGACCAGCTCTCAGCTGCCATATGTAGCACCAAAGCAGCTCTCTCCTGCACTGACCCAGTCCCTGGGTCTCCCATCATCTGCCAAGTCTGGGTGCGACGGGTGCCTCTGGTGGAGGCAGGAGCCACTCAAGGGGTGCAGGGTGAGGGCTGACCCCCTTCTCCTGCAACGCAGGTTCGAGCCCTGCACCAATGTGACGGCCGAGGTGTACCTGCGCGCCTACCTCTCGCCCTGCATCAACGACTGCGGCATCTATGGCCAGTGCAAGCTGCTGCGCACCAACAACTACCTGTATGCTGCCTGCGAGTGCAAAGCTGGTGAGAGCTGCCCCGGGCACCCACGGTGCGCACTGCACCCAGGGACACCCCCAGCATCATCCTCTGCTCCCTGGGGGTTGTACACCCCATTAGTCCCCCCGAGCCAGCTCTCTGCAGGGTGCTGTAAGGGGGCTTCCCTGGTTCCTCCACGCCCCTGCGAGTGCTGTAGTGGTGATTGATGGTGGCTCTCCCTGCCCGCAGGCTGGAATGGCTGGGGCTGCACAGACAACGCCGAGGCTTTCTCCTACGGCTTCCAGCTCCTCTCCACGCTGCTGCTGTGCCTCAGCAATGTCATGTTCGTGCCTCCTGTGGCCATCGCTGTCCGCAGCCACTACCTCCTGGAAGCTGCTGTCTACATCTTCACCATGTTCTTCTCGACTGTGAGCGTGGGGTGGGGGCAGCTGGGGGACAGGTGAGGAGCTGGGGCAATGTGGGGCAGCTCTCACACCCTTTTCCCCCTACCCCAGTTTTACCACGCCTGTGACCAGCCAGGCATCGTGGTGTTCTGCATTATGGACTATGATGTGCTGCAGTTCTGTGACTTCCTGGGCTCCCTCATGTCCGTCTGGGTCACCGTGATCGCCATGGCCCGGCTCCAGCCCATGGTCAAGCAGGTAGGTGTGGGGAGGGGGTACACAGGGCGGGCATGGAGGGGACCCATCCTGATGGGTGCCACACTATCCCACAGGTGCTGTACCTGCTGGGGGCCATGCTGCTCTCCATGGCTCTGCAGATGGACCGCCACGGGCTCTGGAACCTGCTGGGACCCAGCCTCTTCGCCTTGGGGATCATGGCCATCGCCTGGGTAAGGAGATCCTGTCCCTGTCCTCTTAGGTCCCCATCCCGGCTGTGGTCAGCATCCTGCCCAGCCGTCTAGCCCCACTCCCCTGCCAGCATCTCCCCTCTGCTGCCTTCGCCCTTCCCCATGGGTCCCCTCCCTGGCTCCTGGGGGTTATGGCACGGCAGCACAAGGGCAGTGCCTGTCTCTGCTGGGGCTGCCTCTTCCAGCCTGCCCTTTCCCCACTGCAGACAGCTCGCACCATCCGGCGCCGGCACTGCTACCCACCGACCTGGAAGCGCTGGGCTTTCTACCTGTGCCCGGGAGCGCTGATCGCGGCGGCCGCCGTGCTGCTCTACGCCTTCGTGGAAACGGAGGAGAACTACTTCTACATCCACAGCATCTGGCACCTGCTCATCGCCGGCAGCGTCGGCTTCTTGTTGCCGCCTCGTGCCAAGCCCAGCGGACGCCTGGGACCGCTGCCCCGGCGCAAGGGCTGCGGGTACCAGCTCTGCGTCAACGAACAGGAGGAGTTGGGGCTTGTCGACCCAGCCGTGGCTTCCATCAACAGCATTTGTACCAGCTGATGCCGATGGCAACCCGGACTCATCTGGCATGGACAGCAGCCCCACAGGGCCCGGCACCCGCTCTCTTTGCCAGCCGCCCATCTCTGGGAGCGCCAGGACTCCTCCGGGAGGACGCAGAGCCGCCCGTGCCACCCTGTTCTTGCAATTACAACCTTGAACTTGTCTCCGGGAGTTGCTGCGGCTCAGACTGGTGCAGAGCTCTGGGGGCCTCGAGGCTGAGCTCCTCTCTTTGCCGGTCCATGGAGGTGCACAGGGGATGTGGATGGGTGTGGAGGGGGGAATGGCAGTGGTCTCTGGCTTTTGCTCAGGGGTCTGTAGCAAGAGCTGCTACTCTGCGGTGGGCTGCTCTGGGGCTGATGCAGCTCCAGCATAGAGCAAGGTGGCTGGCAAGAGGTGGGGGACCAGGGGCTGCAGTCTTTCGGCTTGCTGTGGGGCAGGCTGCAGATCTGGGAGGATTTTGCCATGGCACTGTGCTCTCACAGGACAGCTGTAATGCCTGACCCATGGGCAGCTGTGCTGTGCCAGGGCAGCTGGGGTCCTCCCCAAGCTGGCAGGACCGCAGGGAGCCCATGGCCCTCAGTTTGCTGCCGCTGGGGAGTGATGCTGGTGCTGCCTGCTGTAATGATGCACAGGGCTGAGAGCACCCTACCTGCAAGGACCACATCCCCAGGAGCCCACAGCCCTGCTGGTGTCACCCCACTGCCTGGAGCAGCCTCCCTTGGTGCCCCACACATGGATGCACTCTCCCAGGAGCTGTGAAGCAGTGACCTTGCATCCCTGTTGGTGCCACCAGCCATGAGCAGCTCCGTGCTGCCCTGTCTCTGCAGGGTGCTGAGCATCAGTGAGAGGGGACATTGCATGGACTGTAGCCCCTCATCTGGTTGGGGCAACCTTGTCTCAGCCCCTGTTCCTCATCAAACCCTGTGGTCAGACCCACGGGCTCAGCACCCACCTGAGAGCCGGTGATGACTGTGGTGTGGTGGCAAACACCCAGGCTGTGTGCACGGCTCAAGGACAGGGCACCTCCACCTGGCTGCTGCAGCTCAGAGCGGGCAAGATGGATGGGAGAGGAGAGGGGAAGCCCCAATGCCCCTTCTTACCCCTCTGGGGACTGCTCCAACTCCCTGGGCTCTTCCCAGCACTGCAGGGGGTCTTTGGAGGTGAGTCCCCAGGCAAACCACTGGGTAACCCAGTGGTTACATCCCAGCTCAGCAGAGCCCACCTGCCAGCAGCCCCCCTCCCTGAACCCTGGGGACAGAGCCTGGCACAGGGAGATTTACTGGATGCCTAACAGGATTAGCAACTGCAGGCGGGCAGGCAGCTCCGTAATAGGATTGCAATCTAATTAAAACTCCTGCTTGGGAGCTGGGCCCCAGCTGGCTAGAGTGGGGTGGGCTCAGGGGACTGCAGGGGCAGCTGGAGGGGACAGTGGGGACAGGGCGGGCAGGAGCAGAAGGATGGGTGAGCTGGTGAGGGCCATGGTGGCGGTGATGGGTTCAGGGTTTTGCTGCCCGTGTCTTTGGGCTGTGCAGGGGAGGATGGCTGTGACGAACCAGCACCCACCCGCCCTCCTTCCCCCGAGAAATCACCCTCCAGCCCTTTCTCTGCCACGCAGACTGCCCTGCCTGGTCCAGCCAGCCAGCTGATTAAGGATTAATTTTTTAATTACAAATGTTACTCACTTCACCAAGTCCAATCACATCCCCCCGGCAGCAGCAGCCCCCAGAGAATGAGGAGCTCAGCTTCAGCTTTCACTCAGCTTCAGCTTTCACATCAGCAACACGGTGGAGCGTGGTGCAGGCGGGGCACAGGGCTCGTGCTGCCCTGGTGTGCGCACCAGCCCGGCGGGTGGTCCTGCACAAGCGCACCCCGATCGCACGGACATGTCAGTGCTCCACGCAGCATCCTACCCCTCCCTCATCCCCCAGCTCACTGCAGTGGGGCTGAAGTGCAAACCAGCTGCTTGCCAAGTTTGTGTGGACCCTACGATAACAGAGCCTAGCAAGCATGTGGTGGGATGCGCGTTCCCCTTGCAAGCGGCTGTGCAGCCCCTAGCCTGCCCCACGGCCAACACCGTGGGGTGGCACACACAGGTCTGGACCCCCGAGGGGTCCTGGCAGAGGTGGGCACATGTTTTAGCTGGCAGAGCTGCCAAGGGAAGCCTGGAGGAGCCACGCACCGGCTCTGCTAGACTCCGCTTCTCCGGGATGCCGGGGCGGCTCAGCACTCCCTCTTGTTTTAATTAAACCTGCGATTGCATTTTTCATCTCAAGGACAGGCCAAGTGGCCGACCATGCTGCCAGGGAGGGAGCTCAGCCAAGCAGCACTGGAGAGGATCCAGGCACTCTTTGCCAGCCCAGCTCATCCCCCGGGGCCTGTGAACTGCCCACTGGGAGCTGGGAATCCCTCTCCCCACTTCAGCTTCCAGCCCCAGCAGGGCAGGAACTCGTTCTCCTGCCCAGGCGGCTGGTGCAGCTCGGGGGCCATTGCGGTGGGCTGCAAGCCCAGGACCTGCAGTCTTGCAGGACTGAAAGATTGTTGCTCAGTGCTCCTGGGACCCAGCACGGTGAAGCCACTCTCTCCCGTGGGACACCCAGCGCAGGGCGTGCGGCACGGCGTCTCCCACCGAGCCTGACTGGGACCATGCTGGGACACCCCACAGGAGACTCTGCATCCCCTCAGCCACCTCGCCTTTGTTGTGGGGTCAGGACCATGGGCCTGTCCGTCCCTATGGGGCTGGGTGCGCTTTGCTGGTGTGCTCCCCATGGCCTCCACCCTTGGCCCCATGGCGATGTGCTTGGGGCAAAGGTTGGACGCTGCCTTCCCCCTCTGCTCAGAGAATTGGGGTCTTTGTGACTCCCCCCTCCACCCACTCCCCCCCCCCCCCGACTAAACAGCCTTCCTGCTGCTCCATCCCTGCCTCTGCCAGGTACAGCAACCGCATAACTACGGCAACAGTGTCCTTATAACAACCAGGTACATCTGACATCCCCATGGCAACTGACTCCCGGAACAGCCGGTGGAGAGCTTCGCTTCCTTGGTGCTGGGGAGGGATGGGGGCGGTTTGACCCCCACCGAGGCTGCAGAGACATGACATGGGGACAGACACAGGAGGGGAGGGCTTTGGCCAGGTGCCTGGGGCAGCACAAGCCTTCGTGGCCTCTGTCCTGCCAGGGAGGCTGCAGGGGACACAGGTGATGCAGGAGAACGGGGCAGCTCTGGGGACGGCATCGCCGCGGCTCAGCTTCCTGCATCCCAGCCCCGTCCTGCCTGCTGGGCTGTCAGTGCCATCAGGCCGGCTGTCCCTGTCCGACACAAGCTCCCTGGGAATTGGTATCCCAAAGGCTGGGGCCCGTGCTTCCCCCCACGACCTCCTCCCACCCCTCACTCCCACTGCAGGGATGCTCTGCCTGTTGCCCACAGCCTGCCCTCCCTGCAGGGCTGCGGATCCTCCCGCCACTGCCCGCCCGCGTCTGCTGGGCCAGGCTCGCCAGGCAGCAGCCCTGACACTTGCACGCCATGCAACTTTAATGTCTCAGGCCTGAATTATTGAGCCCTGCGGCGGCTTGCGTGCGTGCAGGCAGGACCCGTCATCCCTCCTCTTCTCCCTGCCCGCGCACGCCCCACTGGGCAGCGGCAAGGGGGGGCTGGCGAGAGGTCTCAGCCTTTGGGGTCCCTCTGCGTGCAGGAGGGTGCCATGCCCCTTGCTAGCCCCAGGGGCTATGAGGTGCAGGTGCAGCGTGGCTGTCGGAGCCGCCAGCTCGGTTGCCTGGGGGTTGGTGGTCCCTGTGCCATGAGATCCCAAGGATGCTGTTAGCTCTGCAGGGTGCCGGGGCAGGTGTATAAGGAGGGATGCACCATTTCACTCTGCTTCCACCTCGACATTTGCTTTCTGCATCCTCACAAAACCCCATGGACAGAGGCAGCAGATCCCCCGTTGCTGCCCTGGGAGGTCCTTGCCCCTCTCCTGCTCGCTCTGCTGTCAGGCCCCAGCGAGACACGGCCTTTCCGCCACAGTCGACATAAATCCCACCGTGGGTGCAGCCAGAGCTTGCTCCCTGGCCAGGCATGCCTGTCACTGTGCTGCTCTGGGGATGACAAAAGGCTGTGAGAATGGCCCGGCTGCTCTCTTCTTTTGCAATTTGCCCGGCACACCCTGCAGCCACTCGATGATTTTCTCATCAGAGTAGCAAGCCTCAACCGCCCTCCCCGCGCAGACCCATCCATCACCCGCGGCTGGCACTGCCACGCAGACTGCAGGCGCTGGAGGCACCTGCCCTGCTCTGTCCCCGGCCATCCCTCAGCCCCGCAGGCAGCAGCCCGGCCATGGCCAGCCTGGGGGCAGCCGCTCTGAGCATGCAACGGGAACCCCATTTCCCCTGGTGCAACCCGTGCAAACCTCTCCCCCATCCTCCAGCCCTGTGTCTCAGCCTCCCACTGCCATCCCCAGCCCTCATCCCATGTCAGGGACCCCTCAAAGCTTCTGCCCCAGTCTGCAGGGTGCTGGGTGAGGGCCGGATGGGAGGCAGGCACCTGCAAGTGGGAGATATGGCTACAGCCCCAGGGCATGCTCCTGCATTGCTCCCGCTGTGGGGCATCCCTCCAGGTCCCTGCTCTGGGGCAGCACCATGCCATGGGTACCTGTCCCATGCAAGTGGGATAGAGTAGAGCGTGGAGAAGCCAGCCGAGAGCAGGGACAAGGGGCCCAGAGATGGAACCCAGGGCACTGGGAACCAGCATTGCCCCAGCAGCAGCCTGTGCCACAATGCCTGGAGGTGTGAGAAAGCACGGAGGTGGCAGGGGACACCCGGTTTTGCGTGAGGGTAGGGGTGCAGGGACCATGGAGATGAGGGACAAATGGTTTAGCTGTACCCACAGGGACCGGAGCATCACTGGGGGGCTGTGCCAAGGGACAAACAGCAGCTGCCACGGTCACAAGGACGGAGGGGAGAGGCGGACAGGGAAGGAGGACACGGGGACGTGGGAGACCAGGCAAATGTGGTGGTGATGCAAAGCACCATGAATTTTAGCTGCTGGGAACTGAGTTTCTTGGAGAGGCTGGTGGAGGAACCTGTGGGTGGGGGCAGGCTCAGGGTTTTCTCTCTGGCAATTTAGAAGAGGGCTGTTGAAGAGCTGCTCTGCCGAGCGGTAAAGCCACTTGAGTTGTGTTTAACTTCATCAAGGGAACTGCACAGAAATCAGGGAGCTTGCTCAAAGAAATTAATAGAGCAGCTAGGAGGGCAGAGTGCCTGCAGACAGAACGAGAATTGCTCAGAGCATCATGCTAGAGACTTCCAGTAAATGAACATGTCTTTTAATGAGATTTGCAGGGCCAGTGTGGCTGAGGAGCGGGTGAACAAGTGGGGAAGGGCATTCCTCAAGGAGGGGAAGCTGTCAAAATGAAGAGCATGGTAAATAGGATGAAGTTACAGGGAAAACCAGAGGAAAACAACCCCCAAAAAGGCTTTGAGGAAGATCTTGGCAACAGCGTAAAATTGCAGATGATTTTGCAATGCCAGCTTTGAGGTGTTGCTGTAGCAATGAGACTTTCAGGGTGTCCAGGGGCATACCAGAGTGCTGTGACCTGGACCTACCTCCTTCGGATGAATCTTGGGGTGGGACCTGCATGTCCTGCAAGCTTTTGCCTTTTGTGTTAGGAAAAGAAAGTCAAACATTTCTAGTCCCAGAGCAGACATCCAGGGCCCATATATCAACACGGAGGGATGCTGCTGAAGGAGCAGCCTTGGTGTGTTGTGGTGGGTGAGCAGGGGAAGGAGCTCCTACAATTGTAAGAACGAAGTCTACAAGTACAAAGTGCAGCTGCACTCGCTGTCGAGTGGTAGGAAATTGAGGCAGTTACTCTCGTGAGAAATCAGCCTCACACCAACAAAAATCAAACTATTATACCAAATGCAATCGTGGATAAATTTATTTTAAGCAGCAAGCCTGCAGAGGAAGATAAAACCATGTTAGAGGAGGCTGATAACATTTTCCATGGGATGCAAAGACACTGTTCCCTTTATGGCTTGCAGATTAAAGTTTTCTCATAAAAACCATTTCCCCCCCACTCAAATACTATCACTAAAATTTCCCTTGAGAAAACCAAGTGCTAAGCAATATATTATTATGTATGAATAGTGCTCTCAATGGAAGCTGTATTAAAGGAATCACATTGAATTTTCCTGTTGGAGAATGAGTAGTGCCTACACCGAAGGGAATATTAAAGTTTATTCTTACTTTATATAAAGATGCTTCACCATCTCCAGGACTAAAACCCAGGGCTTGATGTTTCAAGGAGGAGTATTTCAGCTAAAATTAAATGGACTTGGAATAAGTGCAATCCGGAGGCCCCTGGTTCAGCAGGAGGGGAGGTAAATCCCTGCAGGCTCCGGGCACGGGGTCCTCCTGTGGAGGAGCTTTGCCTTGGGGCTTGCCTGCAGTCAGCAAGTCTCCTGCCAGCACAGCTGCATATCCCACATGAGCCCTGTTCTAATTAACTAATGAAGGCATCTCCTGCGGGGAAGATGGATAATCTGAGCTGGAGGCTTTGTCACTGCTCTGGGTGGGGACCGGGAGCAACATCCAGCTCCTCTTGAGGCACCCCATAGCATCAGTACACCCTGAGGCTCGGGGTGCAGTCCCCACTGCGGGGAGGTGCCGAGTGCTCCCAGACACTGAGCATCTGCCTGTGTGCTGCCTTCAGCTGAAATTCAGTCTCAGAGCCTAGGTGTGCTCCAGTGCAGGGCTGCCTTCAAAAACCCACCCGACCCTGGTCTCTGCCCGGTGGGTCTGCAGGCAGCTTGGCTGCTCTCACCCCTGAGTTTTCATTTCTCACCCTCTCTGCTGCAATCTGGAGCTTTTTTTCAGGCAAAATACGTGAGAAAAACTAACGACTGACGAGCGTGAAGTCTGTGCAGGAGTTCCCTGAGTCACAGCCAGGCACAGCGCAAGGAGGATCCACTTCAAAGGGAGGAGTGGCTTCATTAAAAAAGTGAATTAGGGCTTTTGACATCAAGATAAGCATCCTGATACATTTCAAAGCAACTTCCTCTCCTTGTCCTTAGACATTCTCTCCCGCTTCTCTCAGTTCTGGATTTTGGAGTTATACTTTTGCCTAATCTGTCCTGTGCTCTGTCCCAGCTGGGTGGTTGTTCGGGGTGCCACTGGGTGCCACTTCGCAGCATGTGATTCCTTCAGGGCATGAACACAAATCCAGATACTCTAGCCCACCTATGAAGAGTTAAGAGTTGCCAGTGAGTTTCACTTTTTCCATTGAAAATCATCACGATTTTAGAAGAAAGTACAACAGAGAAGTGCCCAAGGGCCAACCAGGTGCCTCCATGCCTGGCGGTGGCCGTCCCTCCAGACACGCCATCGGCAGAGGCTACAGACACATCTCTGGCAGCAGGTTGGGCATTCAGCAGCCTGGAAGAAAGTGCCGAGGTGCCAACGCCAACCATCTGCACAGGGCGAGGCGTGAGGAGGCAGGAGCAGTGTGTTGCACAGGGTGCCCGCGGGAGTCATGCTGCACCCCAATTTACCCCATGGTAAACCTCTCCTGCAGCACTTGGAGTGGATGAGAAGGATTTTGCAAGGCTCAAGAACCAGGGGACTGCTCCTAATGCCAACACCCAGTGCTTTTGCCATGGCTGGGGGCTTTAGCAGGGCAGCCAGAGAGCCCTGGGATGCAGGGTGAGCGCTGGCTAGGGGGTCTGTGTGCCCCTCGCCTGGTCACCCCAGGATACCCCAGGATTTGGAGTGCTCTTTGGGCAGGAAAGGGAAGAGGAGGGCCTGAAGCAGTGGAGAAGACACAGGGCCGACCGGCAGGAGTAGGCAACCACAGGACACAGCCCAAAGCTGCTCTCGGGGCAGTCATTTGAGTCACACTACTGGTGCCTCTGCTTTGCAGAATGGGACCAGGCTCCACCAGCAGGTAAAAACATTTTATTATTTCAGTTCCTCCAGATGTTGTATACAGACTCTGGGCTTGGACAGACTGTGCAGCAAGGAAAGGATCAGGACACTGGCGCACCTTTAGTTTGCTCCGGGGTGGGATAAATCTGGGGGAAAAATCCTCCTCCAGACCCTCACTACTCCAGGGGTCTGCTCCAGCAGTCCCAGAGGTCGGATGGCTTTTGGGGTGCAGGGTGGCTGCTCGGTATGCGACAGCCGCCCTAGTGCAGGCCGTTGCCTGGGATGGAGCTGCATGTCCTGGCTGCCCAGAGCAGGACCCTCATTGTCCCTGGGTCACCAGATGGCAGCATTAAAACCCTGCTGAGATCTGCTGGTGCTTTCACCTCCATTTCCAGCCTGAAGGAGGCCTTGCGTGCCCAAAAGGAGCCTACTTTCCCCTGCTCGGGCTGGCCCCGTGCCCCCCGGCCGTTGCCCCAGACCTGCCAGCGCGGGCACATTGCCTGTGCCTGGAGCAGCAGGGGTGTCAGCGGGCAGAGGGGTTGTTTCAGACAGACACCCCCCGGAACGGGTGCCGGCTTTGGATATCCCAGACCCTTCCCCACTTGCACCCCCTCTGGGCCAGCCCCGGTTCCCCTCGCGCCTGGTGCCTGCGTCCCGGGGCCGGGGGCTCATGAGAAAGGGACTGGGGTCCAGCCCTGCCCCACTACCCCAAGGGGTCAGGGGTCACCCCAAGCCGTGCGTCATTTTGGGGCGGGGCAGGGGGTGCAGTACCCCTGGCAGGACACCGGCACGCCCGCCCAGCGGCCCACTCCACCCACCCCCGCGCCGGGAGAGGGGTGAAGAAGACCCCAGGGGGGTCACCCCCTTGCGCTGAGGGGCGACCCCGTGCTCGGATGGAGCAACCCGGGGGGTTGCCGATGACCCAGCCCTGGGGCAGGCTGGGCCGCGCCGGGCTCCCGCAGGGGGAATTCCCCCCCGTGACGTCACGGGGGAACACCCTTGTCCCCGCCCCGTCCCTCCCCTCTGCGTGATTGGATGCCTTTGCTCCGCCGCAGCCTCTGCGATTGGGTAAAGTGCCCCTCGGCCACGCCCCTGACGATGAGGCGGGCCTTGACCCGCCCCCGCCCCTGCTTGTTCCTTCCTGATCTTCTATTGGCTGCTGAGCTGTCACTCTAGTCCGGCCCGGCTCGCATGGCCCGTGCACCGCGCTGCGCCCCGCGGTCCCAGCGCAGCCGGTGCGCCCCGCCGCACCCCACTGCCGCCCCACTGTACCCCCTCTGCAGCCCCACCGCCATCCTGCTGCACCCCAACGCCCTCACACTGCAACCTCACTGTACTCCACTGCACCCCACTGCACCTCACTTTACCCTCGCTGCAGACCCAGACACCCCACTGCACCCTCACTGCATCCCCACTGCAACCCCACGCACCCTGTTGTATGCTCAGTCTAATCCCCAGTTCCTGATACCGCATGCTGCTGCCTCCCACTGCATCTCCAATGCCACCCCATGAACCCCCAATCTGCAAGCCCCAGAGCATCCCACTTCAGGCCTTGCTGCAAGCCCACCCTCCTCTGCAGCCAGCTCCCCCCTGCACCCCATCCCAGGGAACCCCTCACTGCACCTTCCTTCCAGGGACCCATCCCCTTTTCTGTGTGGGGGAACAGCCTGCCCCACTGCCCTGGCACCCCCAGGGTTTGGGGATTGATGCCATAGTGTCCCAGGGCTGGAGGGAGGAGGCTGCAGCTGCTGGTGGGGTGCACACCAGGAGGGCAGGGAGCAAGGCAGGGTGGTAGGGAGCGTGGTGGCATGATGGGGATCACAGCAGGGTGGTGGTGAGCTCAGTGGGATCATGGGGATCATGGCAGGGTGGTGAGGAGCATGGGCAATCACAGCCCAAAGGTGCCTTCCCATTGCAACCTCACCTGTTGCAAGCAGCCAGGCTCAGGAAGGGATATAACACCTTTCTCCCACCTTTGCCCACCCCAGTATGTTCCCAGGGGGGAAAGCCAGGGCAGAGCTTTTTGCAGGCAGTAGCCCCACTGCTGTGAGCCTTGGGGCCAGAGCTGCTGGCCAGCAGCCAGCCGCTTTCTACTCCCTGCTGTGTGGCCGTGGGAGCACCATTCCCACTGGGACTGGTCCTGCTCCTGGAAGCCCCCATGGGTCCCCTCTCCCAGTCCTCTGCGTCATGGGGCCAGCGTGCCTCTGCAGCATGGCCCTTCTCTCTGACCCAGGGCATGCAGCTGGTGTGGAAAGAGGGATGGTGCCTTGAGAGATAACAGGCTTTCCCAGCACTGCTTGCTCACGCTTCTCCCCTGCCAGATGCTGGCTGGGCTGCAACATTGCTGCTCACTGGTGCCATAGCACCTGCCATCCCTGGCCACCTTGCTAGTGGCCCCATTGGCCATGCTCCTGGCCTCTCTCCATGGCTTGGCCACATGTGGGGTGCTCCAGCTGGCTGGCTTGTGCTGCTCATCTTGGTGACACCCATGGTGGGCCATGCAGAGGCTTGGCATGTCATCTGGAGCATGTGGCGTGCCCTGACAAGCCCCTGGCAGACAGTGTTTCTGGTGGGACAGGCCTCAAAGGAGCAGTGGGCCAGGGCATGCAGTGGGAAGGGCAGGAGTTTGGGGACATCTTTCTGGGGAGTTACAGGGACAGGTACTGCAACCTCACCCTGAAGGTTATGCACGGCATCTGAGGAGTGCCAGCCCCGCTACATCCTCAAGATGGATGATGACTGCTTTAAGATGGACTGCCTGCCCACCTTGCTCGCTGGGCTTGACCTGGCACAGACTGGCCCCTACGTGGGGTCCTTCTCCTGGAAGAAGCAGCAGGTCACCCGACAGCCCTCCAGCAAGTGGCACATGGCACGGCAGGACTGCTGTCCTGATGTCGACCCACCCTATGCCAGGGGCATCAGCTACATCTTCTCCCTGGATGTGGCCAAGAGATTCTGGAGGCAGGTGGCATGTCTGCCCCATTGCCACGGAGGATGTGGGCATCTTGTGGCACCTTGTGGGCACAGGAAGTGGTGGGGGTCCAGGCAAGAGCCCGTGACCACTTTGCCAAGTACAACATGCCATGGCATGTCAGCAACTACTGCTGCTTCATGGTCATCCATATTCTGAGCCCTGGGAGCAGGACGGGGCTCACCGCAGCCTGCTGCAAGCCCCCAGCTCGCCCACTGGAGGGGACCTGCCACGGACCTGGTGACCGAGGGACCAAGGCTGCAGCATGCACTGTTCCCCCAGCCCCAGGGCTGCCCTGCACTGCCCAGCTCAGCCCCTTCCCTTGCAGGAGGATGCAGCCTGTGCCCCAGCTGGGTCCTCTGCCCTCCCCAGCCCCAGGGGCAGCCCTGCTCCCCTCCACAGCATGGCAGCATGTCCTCCAGGCAGGGGTCTTGCTGGCCCCAGGCACAGCTGGAAGCCGTCGGGGAGCAGGCAGGGGCAGAGAAAGTACATCTGCCCCGCAGTGTGGGGCCTGGGAGTTTCTCGGAGGCTGTAAATAGCCAAGTTCCCCTCTGCTCATCTTGAAAGTGAGAAGGGGAACGTCCCTTGGAGAGGGGGAAAGAATTGGTTGGGTTTTGTTGCTTGTACAAAAGCTATTTTTAATTTTATTAAAATGTCTCTCTTCTATAAACTTCCAAAATATCCAGAGCCTCTGCTATAAAGATTTGTGCCATGGCTGCATAGCAAAGCCGTTGCCCCTGGGGCTGGAGCTAGTGGCACTCATGGCGGGGTGCAGCCGGTGGCAGGGGACACCCAAGGCTCCTCTTTGTGATCCGGGGAGGGGTGGGGAGAGCTGGGGGAACAAGGCACCCCGGGGCTGCCCTCAAAAAGGGGCATGTGGGGGCCATAGTGACTGAGGGGGCTGGGGTGGGTGGGTGGCCGAAGCAGGAGCTGGTGCAGGGTCTCGCCCACCTGCACCAGGCTGTGGGAGAGGAGGTGGAGGTGGGAGACGGTGTCGCTGGCCAGGCTCTCCAGCAGCGCCTGCTGCTGCCGTGACGTCTGCAGGATCTGCACCAGCAGCTGCTGCACGCTCTGCAGCAAGCCGGCCACGCCGGAGCCTGCAGTGAGAGGGGGGTCAGTGGCAGCAAAGCCTCACCACAGCTCCAAGAGCTCCCTGTTAGGCTGTCAGGATGCTGCAGGGAGGACCCACCATGCAGGCTTGCGTCCAACGCCTCTTCACCTGCTGCCGGCTGCTCGCTCACGGCAGGCGTCCCAGGGGAGCCAGGGGCTGTGGCAGCCACTGGCAGCACTTGGTTTCCTCTTCCCATCCCTGGAGACGTCTCACCAGGAAAACCTGCCACGACAGTTTGGTGTGGAGGAAGCAACCAGGGTGCTGGAGCCACCCAAGCCCCATGCTCAGCCTGACCCTGCCGCAGAGCCTTGGGTCGGCACTACCTGCGGAAGTCCCTGCCCTCCATCTCCATGGGCAGGACAGGACAGAGCTGTCCCCCCCAGCGCAGGGGGACTTGCTCGAAGCTGCAGACCCTTACCAGCCTTTTGCTTGGCTCTTTCCTGCTTCAGGGCGGTGTGACAGCCTAGAAGAAGAGCAGACCCAGCCCATGAGCTGCGGCTGCCTCCTGCCCTGGGGTGCACAAGCACAGTGGCCTGGGCACGATACTCACCCAGGAGGGGAAGGGGAGGGAAGCAGCGACTGGCGTCTGCAATGAGAACCATATCAGACCCTGTTCGCGGGGCCGAGGGGGTTTACCGGGCCAAGCGGGGCAAGGAAAGCCTTACGTGGCACGGTGGGGGGAGCAGGTGGCTCTCCAGCGACGTGGTCCCCACTGGCTGCTGGGAGAGAGCAGAGAGGAGAGATGTGCCGTCTGATGGTTCCTGCCAGGGGATCACCACCAGCCCGGGGTCTGCCTGGCTTGCCCCGGCCAGCCCCGCAGCTCAACATGCCCTAGCCACAGCTCCACAGCGCCCTGCAGGGCCCCAAAGCGTTTCACGAGCTAGATACAAAAGCAGGAGTCACTCACCCACCACTGCAATGCAGCCACCTCTGGGCTGGAAGGCAGCAGCGGCGTAGCAGCACGCAGCAACGCTACACAACAGATTAGGACTGGAAGTGAAGGAGAATCCCACATCCACTTGAAACTGCAGGGGGAATTTAGGGAGACAGAACGTAATTACCCAGTGTGGGATGCTGGCTGGGGCGCCCACGCAAATCAGACCCAGGGATATATCCTGCATCACCTCAGTGCCTCAGTGTGCACAGCGAGAGAGGCGGAGGATCTGCCCCTGGGTGTGCTGCAGGGCAGGGGAGCTGCAGGCACCTCTGGCCCTCACACCCAGTCCTAACTTGCCCGAAGCTTTATGGTGTTACTGGGGAAGGGGGGAGCCAGGACCTGCTGAAGGAAGGGGAGTCACATGCCCTGCAGTGCCGCACAGCTGCGAGAGCCCCCTGGGCCGGATCGGGGCCACTGTCCCTTAGAGACCTTAAGCCTCACAACTTGCCCCAGGGCAGCCAGCAGCCTTGCCATGCCCTCAGGCTGGGTCAGAGCCAGGGACCCTTCCTGCCCCATCCCAGCCATCCCCATCCCCTCACGCTCTGGGGCTGGTTTGGAGCCAAAGCCTCTGGAGAGAGAAGTCCCAATACCCCCGTCAGTGAGTATCCCTTCTGAGGGACTCGTGACGGGCCCCCCGACCCCTTAAGCCCCCCATTCCCATCATGCTGGCAGGGCTTGGGCTGGAGCCGTGGCCGTGCAGCCCGGTGCAGCGGGACAGACTGGTACTTACGGCTCTCTGGCTCATCCTTCACACGCTGCGGGGGCAGCAGTACGCCCGGGGCGCCTGCGCCAACGTTGTGCTCTGCAGAAGGAGGGTGAGGGGGTGCAGAAAAGAGCTTCAATAACTGGGAGATGAGGGGACCCTGCCACCCCACAGCCGGTACAAGCCCCACTCCAGCTGCCTGAGTCCATGGGTACCTGGAGGCTCTGGTGAGGACAGAGAGCGGGCGGCAAGGGCTGACCTGCGCTTCCTGGGGGGTTGCTTCACCAGGTCTAGAGGAAGAGAGAGATGGTCAAGGGACCCCGTGTGTCCGTGTGGCACCAGCGCTTCCACAGTATCCCACGTCCAGCCACCCTGCCAAGCCTACCCACTCGTCCCCAGCACCCACCTGGCATCCTCCGCTCGCCGAAGACCGGCCGCCCGGCTGCCTTCCAGATGCTCTTCATGGCTCGGTAGTGGGGGGGCAGGCGGGGAGAGTGGCAGCCGGCCCTCCGGCGTGTCTCCCGCTCCGAGTGGAAAGCCTGCTTGAGCGCCTTCCACTTGGAGCGGCACTGGGCCACGCTGCGCCCGTAGCCGGCCGCCGCCAGCCCCCGGGAGATCTCCCGCCACAGCGCCTCGTTGGGTCGCGACGTGGAGGCCATGAGGAGGGCGGCTTCCCCCGACCCCCCCACCAGCGCCAGGAGGCTGCTGACCTCCGCCTGCGTCCAGGCTCGCCCGCGGGGCATGCTGCCGGGGGCGAGGGCGGGTGCCGGGGGAAAGCTCGGCCCCGGGCCGCTGGCGAGGCTGGGATGGGCAGGGCTCAGCCCCGGGGCTCGGCGGTGCGCTCCCGGCGCACCGGGAGTCTGCCGCACCGGGAGCCGCGCCGGGGGTCGCACTGGGAGCCGCAGCGGGAGCTGCACCGGGAGCCGCGCCGACGATCGCCGGGAGCCGTACCAGCGGTCGCACCGGCAGCCGCACCGAGCGCCCCTGCGCCGCACCGGGCGCCGCGCCGGGAGCTGCCGGGAGCTGCCGGGAGCCGCAGCGAGCATGTGCAGCCCCGGGAGGAGCCGCTGGGAAACGTAGTCCTGGCCGCGCCATCCCCCCCAGCTCCCGCCAGCCCGGCGGAGGGGGTGGTTGTCTGCCCGCAGGCACTCCCGCCCCTGCCCTGCCTGCCCTGCCTGCCCTGCCCAGCTGTAGAGGTGGGGGTGCGCGGTGCCCCCCACTCCCGAGGGCACGGCAGCGGTGCCCCTCACGGCAGCCTTCACGGCTCGGGGTGAGGAAGCAGCCCTGTGAAAAAAAAAGGCAGGAGAAACCACATCTGAGCAAACACCCCGTGGCCTTGCTGCTTTGAGAGCGTGGAGCCTGGGAACGCTGACAGGGCCCTGTGTCCTGCTCCCCAAGATGCCCGGGTCCCCTGCACAAGTCCGTAGGACGGATCTACTAAGCACCAAGGGGTCAGGGCAGGGGAAGCAGCCTCCACACAGCTGTCCAGTGCAGCCCTGGCCCCACATCTGAGCTAGCGGCCATCCCCACGGCTCGTTGCCCCAAAGCCAGGGGTGTGGGGTTCCCTGGTGCTGGGGATGTCTGGGTGCCGGCCTGGCTGGGGCTCCCCCTTGTCTTGGTTGCTGGCAGCACCGTGACCCCCGAGGGCTGTGGCCCAGGTGGTGTCTCTGGGGGACCGGCCAGGAAATTACACTTTCCATTTTGCGTCACACCTAGCTGCCTAAGGGGGCTGGGAGGGTTTGCCACTTCCCCTGTGGAGTGCAGACAGAGAGACGGAGGGAGGGATGGAGGAGAGGGTCATATACGCCGATCTGCGCTTGCCCCCCACCCCAGGTAATGGCACACTCCTCCCTGACCCTGGCACCCCAGCTCTCCTGGTGGGTCCCCTGCCCTCCCGCAGCCCCTTGGCCTCTGCAGGGCCGTTCCTGCAACTCCCCTCCCTCCTTTCGGGTCTCCTCTTCCACAGAGCTCCTCTCCAGCCCTGTTGCAGACTGCCTGCTCTTGGGGTGTGGGGCAGGAGGGGCTCAAGGCCAGGGGATGCCCACTGCACCCCAGTGCCACAGTGCACACAGGCACGCCCCGCTCTGCGCTCCCCTGCTGTGCCAAGCACTGTCTGCAGGGAGGCAACTTCTAGGAGGGCTAGGATGCTGCAAAGGACTCCTGAGACCCGTCCCAGGGTTCTCAGACCTTTCCTGGCTGGGTGGCCACCACCACTCCCAGCAAGCCCGCAGGACGCAGGCTAACTCCCTTTCTTAGCTCCTCAGCAGCCGGTGTGGCTGCCCTGGTGCTGGGCAGCCCTCAGCCTGGGTCTCCTCTCCTTGCTGCTGCTGCTGGCACAGATCATCCTCGTCAGCTTGAGCTTCCACTGTGAGTACCCGCTTGTGCCTGGGCCTCTTTGTCCACAGTCTTGGGGTCGGGGTTGGCACCGTGGGGTCCGTGTACCAACAGACAGAGCTGCATGTCTGGAGCTGGGCCCCCCTGCTTGGGGCCAAGGAAGTTGCAGGTTCTGGGGCAAGCAGGAAAATTGGTGAGGCAAGACCTCACCTGCCTGGCTGGGAGAGGAAGTCGGGGGAACAGTGTGGGCTCGGGGATGGCATTGGGGCATCCCGCTGCATCACGTGGCAATGAAATGAAGACAGGATGTTTAGCTGTGACACTGAAACCAAAAGGCAGAGCACTTTTCCCTAAAGCCTGACATGTGATGGGCTCCCAAGCATAGCAAAAGCTGCACGGACCTTGGTGGGCTCGGCTGGCTGGTCACCTAAAGGGAGGGACACCCTCAGCTGCAGCTGTGGGGCTGTCCCATGTGAGAGGGCACTGCATGCTGCAGGGAGCCCAGGGTTGGCGGGGACACTCCTTTGCTCTCTTCTGTAGATTTAGGACAACAGGCGAGCTGCACCCTCGGGGAGGAGAGCCCCAGGTATGGGCAACAGACACTGCGAGGTAAGAGAGAACAGTGGGGTCCTAGGCAAGGTTTGGAGAGGGCCTGGCTGCTCCTTTCAAGAGGCAGGATCTGTCCCTGCTCCAGAACATGCCCCCTCCCTGCCCAGTCTTCTTTCACCCATGCTGCCTGTCCCCTGGCTCACGGCATGGAGAGCTGCCCCAGTGCTGCTGAACAGGCTGCACTACTGGGACCCCTTTGGAAGAGACGACCCCCCCAGTGCAGCTCAGCAGTGCCTGGGCACACCACCAGCACCAGGCGCACGGCTGCCACGAGCACCGGTGTGCCGGACGGCCTTGGGCTCTCTCTTTTGACCAGTCTCTGGTGAAGATGAAATCTTGACTGCTTTCTCAGCACTTTGTAAATGATGTTTGTGTTACACTTCCGAACCTGGATCTCCCCTCCCTGACCTGCTTGCCCGCACCTTCATGTAACCAACCCACCTCCCCTGGGGCTCCCACTGGGGAGCTGGGGCTGGGATGTGGGAGCTGGGTTCCAGACTAAGGGCAAGCAGAGGGCCCTCTCTGCGGGGCAGCCATAGGTTAACCCAGCCATAACGCTGGGTTAGTTGGCACCCTGGCTGCCCCTTGTCACCCTCCTGTCCCTTGGGCTGGGGGCTGGTGGCCATCCCTGCCGGCTGCTCTGTCCCGGCTGCTCCCACAGGCCGAGTTTCTGCTGTGCAGGTCAATGCCAGTTCTGCCCAGCCGGCTGGCTGTGGGATGCGGGGCAGTGCTACTACTTCTCCTCTGCCAAGAAGAGCTGGGAGCAGAGCAGAGAGGACTGCTGCTCCAGAGGGGCACAGCTGGTCACCGTCCGAGCCAACGCCACCTTGGTGAGTGCACCCAGCCTGGCCCGTCCAACTCCCTGTGGGCATTGGGCTGTGCTGGTGACCAGCTCAAGGTCCCTCAGCAGTTACCCAGCCATCACCAGCACCGCCTCAGCTCCTTGGCTCTGGCCCGTGTACCCAAATCCCAGCCAAGCCTCCAGGCAGGGAGCCGGCGATGCTGTGCCCGTACTGCGCAGCCCCCATCACTAATTGCATGGTGGCTGGGGATGGGTGTCTCCCCAGGGAGCTCATGAGGGTCCTCTCCTGCGCTAGGCTTTCCTGGTGCGCATAGCCAACATGGAGGTCTTCCACATAGGGCTGAGGCGGGATGGCTCCAGGTCTGACTGGAAGTGGCTGGATGGCACCGAACTGAAGGGGTAAGGCTGTCACCTTGTCCCTAACCAGGGCCTGGGGAGGTGACGGGGGGTCACCTACTGGCACGCAGGGATGTGCTCCACATTTTGGCCAACTCTTGTCTTCCCAGGGCTACACGGGGGCATTTTCGGGAAGGGAAGATTGCAGTGGTCTGATCCTTGTGCCCATACCCTGCCTGGGTGAGGGGCTGGAGGGGTCGCCCAAAAGCAGTTGCCCTGGCTTTGCTTGGTGCAGCTGGTGCTGAGCCCTGCCAGGAGGCATTGGGGGGTGCTCTGTGCATGGTGGGGCTGGGGGCTGCATGTCAAACAGGCAGGGGTAGGGTGGGGGGGATCAGAGCATGTGTCCTAATTGGCAGGAATGTGGCAGGGGACAGTGCTCCATGGGGAGGGTGAGCTTTGCCCCCACAGCATCTCTGTGCAGCTTCTGGTCCCTGGCTGGAGGAGCTGCTGAGGGGATGACCCCAGCTCTTCCTGCCCTTCCCACCTCAGCCCGCTCTCTCCCTGCAGGCTCTTCCCAATCCAGCGCTCCACTAGCTCCTTCCTAGCCTGTGGCAGGGTGTCAGGCTCAGGGCTGTCAGGCGGTCTGTGCGGGCAAGCCCTCCGCTGGGTCTGTGAGCAGAGCGCAGCCACACTGCAGTGGCTCCGGTCCTCGCCCCCCGCCTTCCTCTGGGGAAACACCACCTACACCTGTGTGGGGCCCTGATGACCGTGAGGACCTGCAACCTGTCCCACCACCCTGCTCCCTGCCCCACCGCAAGCACATGGGCATCCCTGGGCACCGCTGCCCCCTCACTCAGACCTCTTTACCCCCCTGGATCTCTGCGCTTGCCAATAAACTCTGGCACTTGGATGTTGTGGCTGGCTTTGGGGGATGAAGATGGCGGGATGGAGGAGTATCGTCCAGCGCACTGACTCGGTCGCATCGCTGCTCGATGGGAAAGTGCCGCTGCCGTAGCTCTGACGAAGTGGCCGGGAGCCAGCATAGACCCGAGCGTCCCGTGGCCTGGTGGCAGTGTGGAGCAGCTCCTGTGCAGGCTGCAGCAGGTCCCCCCAGAGCTCTGGGCTTTCTGATCATTGTGTGGCTGCCTGGGGTTTATGCTTCTCAGGAAAGGCAGCTGAGAGGTGAGCCTTTGCCTCCCTAGTCCCATGGAGGGCTTGGGCTGGGCAGCAGCTTGTCTCCTGGTGCCTGCCCAATCTGAGGAGGTCGCAAATGCCCTCACTTTGCTTTGAGGCTGGGTGATGTGCGAGAGCCTAAAAGGCCTCCTGGGGCTTGTCTTGGAGGGGTTTGGTCCTGGGGGCTGTTATGGTTTTGATATCGACCACCTGGGTTGTGCCAGCAGCATGCAGCAATGGCATGGACATTCCTGGGAGTCCTTTCTGTCAAATGTGGAGGACCAAGCCCCCACAATCATGACACCCCATCTCCTGAGCAGGGGCTGGGATGGGGAAGGTGGTGCACAGGGCAGCATGACCCCACTGTGGCTGCTACACACGGGCTCTCGGGGCTCATTACAGCCTGGGGAGGTGGGTGCAGAGTGTGCTGCCCAGGATGGAGCTCAATCACCCCCCCACCTCTTGAAGCGAGAGCAGCCTCAGAAATAAAACCACTTTTTGAAAATAAAGCAACTACTTCTGCTTTTCTGCACAGAAAGAAGTGGCTCCACCCCACATGGTCTTGGTCACAGCCTGACACCTGACTGTGGCAGAGCAGGGCAGGACTGAGACCCCGGACTGCTGCTGCCCCCGGCAGTGCCCACCTGCATGTTCTACGCCGACCTGAAGTTCACGGCAGACCCAACACCGACCGTCCCTGCCTGCCCTGCAGCCCCCGACGAGGACGACAGCCCCTATGAGAACATGCCGCTGGGGCGGGTGCCTGTGGCACCCAGCCCGGTGAGAGCCCGGCCACAGCCACGGCTGAGGGGATGCCCCAGTGCAGGATGGGCAGTGGGTGGTGGCAGTGGGACCACGGGGTGATGCCCGTGGGCGCTCATCTCTTGCAGGGCGCTGGCCCCGGCGTTGGCGTGCCCCCGCGGGGCTGCTGGCAGCCAGCCTGCTGCTGCTGCTGCTGCTGCTGCTGGTGGCCACCGAGGCCCTGGGGACTTGCTGTGAGTCGAGGTGGGGCTG